>NC_142441.1:109177500-109205000 GCF_059453495.1 Arachis ipaensis | reverse complement strand
GCCTACCAATGGGGGAGAGAGCTTGTTGGACGGATACAGTTAATGCGGGAATGGGATACTAATTAAAAAAAAGCCAGAAACCGGAGCAATAGTGAATGATTCATATTCCATTTTTGGATAGGCGCCCATATAAAATAAATAATAAATTCGACCTATACGAAATAATTTTTTTTTTATAAAAAAAACCGGCCATAGGCTAAAAAAATTCATTAATGAGTCCTTTTTTACGTTATTTTGTACTATTTGTATTGTACAATTCCTTTGTTTGTGGGATTCTTTTTTCTCACGCGATAAAGAATTCCATTTTCGAATGGATTCCTACCTATGCCGGATAAATGGAAATTTTATTGACAAGACCTTTTCTATTGTAGCCAATATCTTATTACGAATAATTCCGACAACCTCGGGAGAAAAGGAGGCATTTACTTATTACTTACAGAGATGGTGTGATTTGATTATTTTTTTTACCGATCTCAGTCTTATGAGAAAGACACATTATTTTATTCGTAAAAAAATGGAAAAAAACCGACGCTTACTGAAGATGAAGTTTACAAATAAAAAAAAAATTCCTTCTGTCGTGTATCCCCGATTAATGCAGCCTCATATGCTTCAATTATAGATTTTTAGTATTAAGCGAAAGGTTATACCTATACTATGGAGTTAGATTAACCTTACTCCACTAGTAGCAATAGGGGGCATGGGGGAAGAAGCACTACGATTACGAATCGACAACACGAAAACTTTGTAAAAAAATTCTTCCTTTCTTTTCGGGATCAGAACTAACAAGAATGGTTGGGACAACAAACATCCATCTCGTTCGTATTTTTGGATACCCGTATAACCGGTGTTGAAGTGACTAATTCCGGGAAATTAAGCGGCGTTGAGGACAAAGATATTGTTGGAGTTATCCTTTTTATCCAGTACCAACAAACTTGATGTTAAGAAAAGATCTTTTACAGGAAGGTTGGCTAGAGATTTCTTGTAAAAACACTAGCCCTGCACAGGTGATAATGAGAGAGAATACTGGAATTTTTTTTTGATTTAATGTATTCATTTTTTTTATCATTATACACATAAAGGAGGAGCCGTATGAGATGAAAATATCACGTACGGTTCTGGAGCAGAGATTCTTTGAACTGAATGACGACCGTAACGGATGTCGGCGCAATCTGAAGGAAATTATGCAGAAGCTTTACAGAATTATTATGAGGCTATGCGACTGGAAATTGATCCCTATGATCGAAGTTATATACTTTATTTATAACATAGGCCTTATTCACACAAGTAACGGAGAACATACAAAAGCTTTAGAATATTATTTTATTTTCGGGCACTCGAACGAAATCCGTTTTTACCCCAAGCTTTTAATAATATGGCCGTGATCTGTCATTACGTGCGACTATCTCCACTATAGAAAAAAAGGCTTTGTACATATATATCGTTCAAAACTACGATTTTTATCAGCTGTAGCAAACAAAAAAACTTCATAGAATATATAAGTAAAAAAAATGAAGAAATAGAGATATGCCTAGATACTTTTTTCTATGGATAAAAGATCCAATTGATAGAGGAAGCGCCGTAAAGATCAATTGGCAAGGTTTTAGGCCGAGACTATAAGAACTTATTACAACTTATATCATGATACAAAATCTATCATGATATAAGAGTTAGGAATCCACTTATGTAATAAAGTTGATCCCCTACCCTAAGGTTTTGAGCAGCGGTGTAGTATCAGATCCCACAGATAGTATTTTCTTTCTTATGAAAAAAAAAATAAAAAGAAGTCTTTCTCAAAGATTCTATAGACCATAGAAATGTCATATTCGAAAGTATATGATATATGAAATTGAGATAGTTACCTTTCAGAAAATTAGAGAGTGTTAATGTAGATATGTTATTCTTCGGAAGGTAGGAGAAAAGAGAAAACTATAAAAATAAAAAGAAAAAGACTTTTTGAATCAAAATTCAAGTTTGAAACTCATGTAGTTAACCCATTCCATTTTCTTTTGGTTAATTCCAGAAAAATGGAACAATTGACTGCTGAGCCGTATGAGGCAGGAAACTCTCAAGTACGGTTCTAAGGGAAGGAATTTACTCACCTATTCCGACCGCGGAGAACAGGCCATTCGACAGGGAGATTCCGAAATTGATGAGGCTTGGTTTGATCATGCCGCTGAATATTGGAAACAAGCTATAGCCCTTACCCCCGGTAATTATATTGAAGCACAGAATTGGTTGAAGATCACAGGGCGTTCTTAATTTAATAAAAACACTCTTTTTTTTAGTTCTATTTATATTATTCTATATACCCTTATATCTTAATATAAATATTATTTTCATATATTATTATATATTTAGTTTAGGATATTTAATGCATATTTCATTTAAATGTATATTTAATGTAATTAAATGTTTGTTGTCTACATCAGTCCATCCAATAAAACTGAAAATCTATAATAATTATATATATATTAGGCTATAGTAATAGTCAATCCAAAAATTCCATTATATCCCTTCTAAAAAAATTGTTCTATTTCGTCTCGTATTTTGTAGAGATAAATGGTATGTGGATACAGCAGAGAATTTGCCTTTTTTCTGTTATTCAAACTAAACAAAAAAGAGAACTCAAAAAAACTAAAAATAGCAGTATGGCCTCTAGCAATGCTGATGACTGCTCACGTAATTGGAAATAGAGTGCATAATAATCTCTTCTATTAAATTATTTAATAAGACATAAAATGAAAAAAATTCCATCTTTGAATTTCTAATTCAAATCTGAATCCCGGTTGCACAAAAAAATTATTGAATTTCAATTCAAAGTCCAGAAGGAGTTTTAGAGGATTCAAAAAGGTCCGTTGAGCGCCTATATCTTATGTTATAATAGATTAGAACACTTGCCCCGGATTAACTTCCGGATCATAATTGTTCTAGTGAATAACTAAAGAAAAAAATTGGAATAGATAGATGGGAGATAGAATAGAAAGAAACTAAATATAAAAATATCTCAAAAGTTCACTAATTTTTTTTATATTGGCAGGTCTCTTTGTATGTGTTGTCTGGAAGGAGGAGGACTCAATGATTATTCGTTCGCCGGAACCAGAAGTAAAGATTTTGGTAGATAGAGAAGAGATCCCATAAAAACTTCTTTCGAGGAATGGGCAAAACCCGGTCATTTCTCAAGAACAATAGCTAAGGGACCCGATACTACTACTTGGATTTGGAACCTACATGCTGATGCTCATGATTTCGATAGCCATACTAGTGATTTAGAGGAGATTTCTCGAAAAGTATTTAGTGCCCATTTCGGCCAACTCTCCATCATCTTTCTTTGGCTTAGTGGCATGTATTTCCATAGTGCTCGTTTTTCCAATTATGAAGCATGGCTAAGTGATCCAATTCACATTGGACCTAGTGCCCAAGTGGTTTGGCCAATAGTGGGCCAAGAAATATTAAATGGTGATGTTGGCGGGGGTTTCCGAGGAATACAAATAACCTCCGGTTTTTTCCAGATTTGGCGAGCATCTGGAATAACTAGTGAATTACAACTTTATTGCACCGCAATTGGTGCATTAGTATTTGCAGCCTTAATGCTTTTTGCTGGTTGGTTTCATTATCACAAAGCTGCTCCAAAATTGGCTTGGTTCCAAGATGTAGAATCTATGTTGAATCACCATTTGGCAGGATTACTAAGACTTGGATCTCTTTCTTGGGCCGGGCATCAAGTACATGTATCTTTACCAATTAACCAATTTTGAAATGCTGGAGTAGATCCAAAGGAGATTCCACTTCCTCATGAATTTATCTTGAATCGGGATCTTTTGGCTCAACTTTATCCCCGAGGGAGCAACTCCATTTTTCACCTTGAATTGGTCAAAATACGCGGATTTTCTTACTTTTTGTGGAGGATTAGATCCAGTAACTGGCGGTTTATGGCTGACTGATATTGCGCACCATCATTTAGCTATTGCGATTCTTTTCCTGATAGCTGGTCACATGTATAGAACCAACTGGGGGATTGGTCATGGTATAAAAGAGATCTTAGAGGCCCATAAGGGTCCATTTACAGGCCAGGGTCATAAAGGTCTATATGAGATCCTAACAACTTCATGGCATGCTCAATTATCTATTAACTTAGCTATGTTAGGCTCTTTGACTATTGTTGTAGCTCACCATATGTATTCTATGCCTCCTTATCCATACCTAGCTACCGACTATGGGACCCAACTATCATTGTTCACACATCACATGTGGATTGGTGGATTTCTCATAGTTGGTGCTGCTGCGCACGCAGCCATTTTTATGGTAAGAGACTATGATCCAACTACTCGATACAACGATCTATTAGATCGTGTCCTTAGACATCGCGATGCAATCATATCACATCTAAACTGGGTATGCATATTTTTAGGCTTTCACAGTTTTGGTTTGTATATTCATAATGATACCATGAGCGCTTTAGGGCGCCCCCAAGATATGTTTTCAGATACCGCTATACAATTACAACCCGTCTTTGCTCAATGGATACAAAATACCCACGCTTTAGCACCGAACACAACGGCTCCTGGTGCAACAACAAGCACCAGTTTGACTTGGGGCGGTGGTGATTTAGTGGCAGTGGGGGGCAAGGTTGCTTTGTTACCTATTCCATTAGGAACTGCAGATTTTTTGGTCCATCACATTCATGCATTTACAATTCATGTAACGGTATTGATACTCCTAAAGGGTGTTCTATTTGCTCGTAGCTCGCGATTAATACCGGATAAAGCAAATCTCGGTTTTCGTTTCCCTTGTGATGGACCCGGAAGAGGAGGGACATGCCAAGTATCCGCTTGGGATCATGTCTTCTTGGGGCTATTCTGGATGTACAATGCAATTTCAGTAGTCATATTCCATTTCAGTTGGAAAATGCAGTCAGATGTTTGGGGTACTATAAGCGATCAAGGGGTAGTTACTCATATCACAGGAGGAAACTTTGCGCAGAGTTCCATTACCATTAATGGGTGGCTCCGCTCTTTCTTATTGCCCTTATGTGATTTGAACCGGCGTAAGGAGGTTCAGTCAAGTATAGTATCATGCTTATTCGGCAATGGGTTAACCTCATCACCCCGATCTTCATCATCACTTATGACAGCGATAGAAAGACATCAAGCTTTTATCATCATTTGAGACGTCGTTAATGGTTCCTCTTTTCAACTTTCCAATTCAAAAAAGGGAGATGGAGAGGAATGTCTAGGTTGGGCAAGCTATATAAACCATCGGGAGGAAGACCACCGTGGATGCCTACAGCTAACCTTTCACCTTTCAGCAAAGGGCTTGATTGGCCCATCCTTCACTTGTCTTTCCCTCTTCTAGCATTGATTGATAAAGTGAGTGCCCTGCCCTGTAAGCCAGTAAGGTTATTCTCTAGGACCAGTCAGAGACTAGTTAGATCAGTTCTGGAAGTGAGCAAGCAAACTAGACACGAAAACTAAGGATAGACACGCTGGGATAGCAAGCAAGTTTGTTGAAAGAGGGGCAGGAGATTCTAGATCTGCTTAAAACCAGGTTATAGGGCAGTATCTTTCCATGGTAGGGGCATTCCCTCTTGTAGCAGTCTCAGTCCCCAATCCAATTTCAGTTGCAGAATAAAGATAAGCCGAGCCTACAGTTGGAGTGTTAAAGGTAGCAGTCCCCGAGGTAACACTTTCTAGATTACCATTCTCAGTCCCATTAGTCCCTGACTCTGTCAAGCCTGAAGGATCAGACAAGGAAGAAGGAGGAAAGGAAGCTAGAGATAGCAGATTATCGGGCAGCGGCAGGATGCAATTTTTATTTAGTTTAAGTTATCGTTGCAGCCTTGGATCGAGTTGCAGTGCTAAGAGAATCTCCTGCTTTTTTCAAAGCAGCCATCTTTTCATCTTCTGGCCTTAGTTATTATAATACGTTTTACACTCTTTAAGCTATTGATGTAGCCTCTTGTCGCTACCTACTAGATCTTCGAGTGGAAGATATTGAAGTTCCTATGGGATGAAGCTTTCCTAGCCTCAAGTATTCATCTCAGAGGTAATCTCATAAAGTGATGTCAGATTAGCACGCTCTTGGGTTTAACTAACAAGGACTTTTCTTTCGGTATCGGGCTACTAGCTATAAGGCTCTGGGTTTTTTTCCCAGGTTATGCCAGAATAGAATCCTATCGAACTATTGGATTTCTCGATATATTCTTAACACACTTGTTTCGTTCGAGTTGTAGCTTACATCGTGGGAAGAAAGGGGGCAATATCAATAGAAGATATTGATTTATATTAGTCCATCCGTGCCACGTTCAGCTATAGATGGATGACTTGATTCAATGGAGACTGGATTCCGCCTACCAATATTTCCAATAGATAGAATCCTTATTACTAGAACTGGCTCGTTGAGACCTGCTGTAACCGTTATTGGGGAACTGCTACCGTAATCAGGACTACATATAAGCTAGTTCTTTCTAACTTTCTTTTTCTTTAAGGAGAAGCAGATCGATCCACTTTTCATTCATCAAAAACGTGACTCCCCTAAGTAAACTTCACTGTCGGAAAGACAGTCATACTATTCCACCTGCCGGTCGAGGCATACTATTTTAGCCACTCTCCTAGTGGTTGAACAGATCCACGCGCTCGATCTTATATATGTCACCTGCTTCGCTTTAAAAACCCATATTCCCGCAAGCCGTGTCGAGTTCACAACCTAGGGCAGAAAGCGAAAGGCTAGAATGATTGAATTTAAATAACGTACAAACGCGAAGAAAACCTCCTGCAGTACCGGCCGTGTCCTTGGCTCTCACTCCCATGAATCAGATAGTTCCATACGTCCCACCACAACCGTCCGATCCTCTGATGGAGAAGATCAGTCGCCTTGAACGGGCAGTTAATAAGTTGAGTAGGGACAGGTATGATGTAGCAGATCTTGAGAATCTCTCCCTATACCCCAAAGTCAGGCTTCCATACGGTTTTCAGTGGCCAAAGATAGATAAGTTATTGATAAAGCGGGTTTCGTCTCATTTTCCGGAAAGCCAGTCATACTATTCCACTTTAGCTAAGCTAATGATGAAACAGGATCTGGATTTGTCTACAGATGATGATGTCCACTCCTGGCTCGATGCGCTTAACGAAAGGGAACTCTCTAGATTAAGAAAGAATTTCCTTCGTAATTAAGCAGCATCCTTTAAGTGAGTAGGGGTGCGCCGGACCGCCGACGAATAATAGGTACCCCCACACCCCAGGCAAAGTTAGTGAGCCGTGTAATAGGCGACCATTTCGCGCGGTTCGGGGGACACTTGAGTCAGCCGCCGGCACCCGCGGGTATTGTACTAATGGTCTTGACCCCTATCCAATTTTTGGGCAAATTCCCCCTTCGTACTACCAAAAAATGAGATTCTTGCCGAATCCAAGTTTGCTGCTCTAACCATTACCATACTAATACCTATTCTGTTTAGTACTTCAGGTGCTTCTGTTGCGTATAATGTAAATCCCGTAGCGGATCAATTCCAACGAGCCTTTCAAACAAGTACTTTTTGTAATCGACTCTATAGCTTCTTCAATAAACGCTGGTTCTTCGATCAAGTTTTGAATGACTTTCTAGTCAGATCGTTCCTGCGTTTCGGATATGAAGTCTCATTCGAAGCTTTAGACAAAGGTGCTATTGAGATATTGGGCCCTTATGGTATCTCGTACACATTCCGACGATTGGCCGAGCGGATAAGTCAACTTCAAAGTGGATTTGTTGTGCGAAGAGTGCGTTATGACCCGTGGCCGCCTGCCTGGTCTGGTGGGGGTGGCTCCTCCGTTGTGGGTAAACGGGGAACCCGACTCTACGAACCCGAGGAAAGGCTGCACAGCAGTAGTAACGCCGGAGCTTTTTGTAGTGCTAGCAGGAATGCAAGTGAATGAATCCCATCCCCTAGCGAGTGAAGTGCTTATGCCCCTTTAGATTAGAGATAGGGGCGCGCTAGCGCTTTAATAATAGAAAGGTTAGGGGGCTGAGAAAAGCTTGCTGTCTACTTCTCGAGCCTTCACCGCCCCGTTCTGTAACTTCCCTTCTTTAGTCCGTCCACGAGGCTGTAAAAAGAAAGAGAGATAGGGGCGGCTATATAGCGGGAGTCGTTTCGGTTGTATGCCACGAGGTCCCTATGGACAAGGGGACAAGTGAATCATCGCTTTTGGGCACAGGCAGCCCTCTACCATCCATCCCATTGCATTCCATCGTCTCGTATTGTACCATACCAGACCAGATACATCTATTGAGTGAGAGAAAGGTAGCAGCTTATATATATTATTCATTTTGGATATGGATAGGGATCCCCAGATTCCCGTCACTACGGATTGATTGTCTCTACCTAACTACATGGTAGTGGTATAGGGAGTGCAATTGCTAGAGCACGGGAGAATGAAGAGTAATGATTTCAGCAAGAGCAGCCGGACGGACTACTATAGTGAGTCCAGTGACTACTAGAGTATAGTTGAGTCAAAAGGTATGGTATAGCAGCCTTTCCGAGCGAGCATCTGGGATCCCCTGTAAACCCCCATGATGTGGTAAAGGGAGGATATTAGGGGAAGCTGTGAGTGGGGATTCCCCTGCAGAGAGCCGGATGAGGGGAGACCTTCACGTCCGGTTCGGAGGGCGGGGATATCCCGACCCTACTATCATTATGCCTTTGCAATGTTACTTGGTTCAACTCTATTTGTGACCCTTTTTCGTATGTGGGACTCTCTATCTTCTTGGGTTGATAATCGATTGTCTTTCATTTTGATAGTGAGTTGTTTTTATAATAATAAGTCAATAAAATAATAATAATCGAACTGGAGGAGCGAAAAGCCAGGATGGCTTGGTAAGCAAGCAACCTGTTATGTAGGCGCCAACTCCCTTTCTCTTCTTTCTTTTTTAATGAAAGTTCAGTTCATCAAAACAATTGCTAGATCGAGCACGCGACGCGCATAGTCTTAAGTTCAAGAGCGGGTTGTCTCCTCTTCAACATTTCTACTACTTCCTTGCCTCCCCTTTTCAGAGATCTCCTTGTTCTCTTCCCAGATTTTCCTCTATACTTTCTTTCGCCGCCTTCTTCATCATGTTGTTCCATCCTTCAGTTCGGTAGGTGTCCGGGCTTCCTAAAAAATCCTTCCGGCAAGAATGCTGCTTGAACATTGTGTAAGACATTGAACCGTCTCGCTCTTGTGAACACTGATCATAAGTGGCAAAAGCCGCCGGAATCCTAATTTATTGTCCATAAGCTCTCCTCGCTACTGTAAAAATTGCAAATGTCTTTTTATACACTGGCGCGATTGCCCCTAAGGCACCGATGGACCAACGCAACGCCTTCGTCTATCACCCGAATTTCTAGTAGTAGTGCCAGATCAAGCAGAGAGCGCTTTCAAGGAACGAAGTCCATTTAGTAAGACGTTCGAAAGAGGTATCCGACTCAACACAATCAGTCACTTAATAGGGCTTCTCACATTGGTCCGCGGCAAAGAAAGAGCAAACCAGGCAGAAACTGGATATGCTATTAAACACGGGGGACCTCCCGGGGTTTCTTTTCCTATTCCATAATAAGCCCTACCCACTAGTATAGTACTAGGATCAGGGTTCGTGTTCGTGTTCAAGAATGGGCTGCTAAAGCCTTTTATTTGCCTTTCATGACGATGAATGAATAGTCTTCTCCCTCTTATCATGATCATGGCTTGCTTACCGGGGATTGACTTTTCCCTTGGATGGAAGTAGCCTCATCTCGTGGCGCCGGTATCGACCATCGCACGAGCGGAGTGGCCATCTCATTCAGCACTATCTCAACATACATAAGCCCAGCAGACGTAGGCTTCTCATGGGTGATCGCTTTCCGCAACTGTAACGGATTCACCCTATTGGAAGGGGTTCTTCCCTCTTGTCCTCGGCAACCAGCAAGTTTCTCCTTCATCGGACAATCTCGTGCCTGAGGAGGACTCTTACAAATGAAAGAGCCAGAGTCCGCCTCGCCTTAGAAGGCCTTCTTTGCTGTCCATCTGTGTGAGAGGCATTCTTCAACTTCAGGCCAGGCCCGATTTCTTCTTGTCAATTTCAACCCCTCTGTTGTGCACTAAAGGCAGTTTCCTGCTGTTACGCCAAATGCACATTTTTACGGGTTCATCTTCAAGCCGTGTTCTCGCGCTCAAACACTGTCTTGAGATCTGACAAATAACCCGAGGGCCAGCTCCTTTCTGCTTCACAACTACATCGTCAATATACATACACCACCTCTACGATGTTGACAATAAAGTAATGGAAGATGAAGTTCATTGCTCGCCGGTAGGTAACTATAGCGTTATTCAGACCGAAGGGCATCGCCTGCCAGCAGAATAGTCCGTCCAACAGCACCCGGACAACGGAACGCCTCGTCCTCTTTGGAGATGAAAAGAAGGTTCTAACCTAAGTGCATGTACGCTAAGGCCATAAATGACAGAATTTATTGCCCATAAGCTCTGTCCACTAACAGATCAGCGATTGGCATTGGGTTTTCTTTGGTGGGGCAACATTGAGATTCCGGAAAAGCGGTCCGGTAAAGGCTCTAGTCAAAGTGTGCCCTACGTACGCCTGTATTGTTCACGGGGTTTAGTTTGCTTTCTAAAAGAAAAGTTCAATCGCCCTACCCTATATAAATACATTTATTTGATTTCCGAAGTTGGCTACAGGCACCAAAGCTATTCGAGTACTTAGCCAAGGAAGTAGATCGAAAGAAGGGAATCCCCGAAATTCGATTCGAAGGGTCCTGCTTATGGACCTTGCAAAGGGAAGAGGCGCCGAGGAGAGACAAAACGAACAGAAGCTGAGAGATTCACCTGCACCCACCCCCATTTAGAAGGAAGGCACTCCGGTCTAAGGCACTCCTGCTCCACACTTTAAACAAAGGGAGCTATGTAGACAGATTTTGTGGTCTTTACTTTCGTGTTTGGAGTAGGTAAACTGTGAGGAACAGCAAGAAAATGGGTTTTTAGCCAAAACAGTGTGAGTAGCCTGCCCCAATCAATCAAGCGTAGCGATCACTGAACGATTGATTCTTACTCTTATTATATATAATTCTTATTCTTGGATGATAATATATGGTGGGAACAATGAAGCTGATTCTTCATCTGCTTCATCTGTAGGTTGCAATCCGTATGATTTCTTTTATCGATCTACTGCTAGCTTTCGCTTATCCGATGCACTCAAATCCAACTACTTAAACTGGGACCAATCATGTTGATTGCCTATCCGACCCAGCTTTCACAACTGGTTTGGTTTTTGAATCACAGACTTTATCCTCTCAATTGGGGAGGCCTCTAGTCCTCAGTTCTATTAATATTAAAAAGGGATTCTTTATGGATTTTCTTACCAAGGAAAGCAGACAGTCTATTGCAGATCTTCACTTCAATCATAGGAAGCAGAGAGGACTGGATTTGGATATCGTAAGGCACATGCAACAAGACGAAAAGCGTCAGAAAAGGGATGTGACCATGAAGAGGTTGGGCTGGTTTTGAGCTGCCCGATTTAATCTTTCGGTACCAGACACCGAGATAGGCTAGCCTTATTCGATACGATAAGACAGGTAAAAAAAGCAAGGCCGGGGTCGAGAGCCCATTTCATATTCTCCGGTTCCATTCCAGATCGAGTGAGCCAATTGATTGATCTTTCACCGGGGAGAAAGCGCTCTCCTCATATTAGCTTACATAGCTTATATCTTTCCTTGCTGCACTCATAAACTCCGGTGGTAAGGTCTTGGAAGCCTTTGATTACAGGTCTAGTTGAACTAGCCTTTTCACCAGCCATTACGATATTAGGTGTACCGTGAGTGGAAGGAAGGCAGCTCTGACTTCATGAGCTAGCAAAGATAGGTCTGTAAAGAAATGCATCTCTTATCCTTTGATCCTACTAGCCTGAGATCCGTTTAGGAATTGTGGGTGCGGCTTAGAAATCAACTATGTCTTTCAGGAGTAGGGCAAGGGAATGGTATTAGGGAGGCTCCACTCTATAAGAAAGAGGTCTCCCCTGGGTGGAGAGAGTTTGGGGATCTATCCTAAGAGGTTCCTAAACATCTTCTTCATCAGGTCTCATGAGTCAAATCTTTCATCGGCAGCCATAGCTCCAATCCTAAATTAGCTAGTTCAGACGATTGAACAAGAAACCCCATGAGTTGTTGGGTTCGAAAGATATGATTGCTTAAGAAGAAAGAGATTTTACTCACTATGGAAGGTGCTGTTTTCAGTTCTTGTGACTACGCTTTCTGTGGTTCGAGATAGAGATTCAGAGTAGGAAAATGCCTTACTTTTCCCAGCTCGAAAGTCATGACCCGGTTGACCCTCTTTCAGTTCCAGAGATATAGAGTTCAGTAACTGTAGGGCTTCAAGACCCTGATCGGAGGGTAGGCAACTCAGTAAGTAGAGTCTCTAATGTTAGCAAGATCCGGTAAGGCCATAAGGCACTAGAATCTCTCTTTAAGCAGGAAGGCACGTAGACACTGATTGCACCCACTTCTATCTTCTGAGACGCGACCCCCAAAAATGGGAAAAGACTTTTAGGAAATTGCCGGGGGTTGGTCCGGAAAGACGACATGGGAGGGGCGTTAAAGTTCTTCTCTTACGTAATTTCGAGTTGGATGAAAAGATTGCTCCTAAAGGTTTAATAAGACATTAGATTCTCATTCATCAATAACTCGACTTCCAGCTTCTCACATGGAAGGGTCCGGTCCGGAAGAAGAGGAAAAGGAGTTCACCTCAAATCAAGGCAACGCGCACTCAATCTCTTTCTGACACAGGCACAGGGCTGATTGAGAAAGTCTTTAGGTTCCAGAGTTCCGACCTATACTATAAAGGAGTGAAACCGCTTCCAAAGACTCAGCGATAGGGTAGGGCGTAGTGACTACTCAAATGAAAGCTTCGGAGGAAGCATGGTGTTAAACGAGGCCTTTTCATAATATGAAGCATACCTTCCATCCAGTGCTATGTTTGCAAGAGAAGGTGTGATCGTAGGAGCTCAACCTGTTGCCGGTGGTTTGAGACATAACCGCTGCTAGGGGAATCAAAGGTTTGATCCTATCCGCTTTTAGAGTGATCGCAGACTTCAGTAGGTCCCTGAGAGTCCTCGCATCACAGCCTGCTCTTATACAATTCCAAAGCATTCTTTTCATAGGCAGACTAACTACTGGATATAAGATAGGGTATACTGGTTCTAAGCCTACCTTTTCTTTTCCTTACTCGCTGACAACCTTGCAACCTTTGAACTTTTTCTTAAGCTTGGCAGACTAGCTCCTAACTTCCTTGATAGAGCGATAAGCTTACTTAAATAGAATAGAGTGCTATCCTCAGTAATTACTGAAAAGAGAACCTTGCACCAGAACGAGGCTGACTCAGACTCAACCTTCGGGATAGCTGCTTTAGAACCAACCTAACCTTATTTTGACTTCTAGGGTTTGCTGGTTCCAAAACCTGTCTCCCCTTTTTTTGAGGAAGTAAGGAAGTGGATAAACCAACTAACCCTGTAGGAGTTGGAGCCAGCTAATCCCTCTATCAGTCTAACCCCGCGAGCAAGGAAACTAGCTAAGCAAGTAATTCCAGGTCAGGAAGGGCGGAAGAAGAATTGAATAAAGTCAGGAAGTCCCGGGGCTGGTGCTCTAGTAAACTGCCACAGGTACTAGGAGTCAGCCTGCAAGTAGTATTTATTAAGCAGTAAGCCCTAGAGCTCGAGATTGTAAGTTTCAGGTACTAGTTTTGCAGCAAGAGCTAGTCATTCCCCAGCGCTGTAGTAGCTTTAAAGGGGGAGGAAGTGCGAGGCGATATGAGAACCAGCTAATCAACTAATCCCTGTATCCTGCCTTGTAGGGCTAATTCTCCCCTAGAATCCATGGTTGACCAGTATACGCTCTACTAGCCTGTCAGCCCTTTGGCTACCCTCAGTCCCCTTTTCGATGCAGACATTCGACCTGCATTTCCTTGACCCAGCTTCCCGTTGCATTGAAATTCCCCTGGTTTTATATTCTAAAGCAAGGAGGATAAGAAGGTGATAACCCTCTAGCAAGTGCAAGTAAACCTCGTTCAAAGTCAGGAAGTATGGAAGGAGCAGAATAAGGTTAGGAAGCAAACCTGCTAGCAAGTCAGAAAGAGTAATTTCTCTACCAGCCCCTCATTCATATGCGAGATCCCTTTCAAAGCGACCTGACTTGAGATTCGCTTCTTCCTTGAAACCCATTACTGCTGCTTAAACAAAGGCCTAAGATGAAGTTCCAACCCTGGGTAGAAAGGAAAGGCAAGAAGAATTGAAGTTTTCGATTCAGACTTCATTGACTGATGAAAGCACTACGAGCATAATTGAAAAGAACCCGAGTGCGACAAGTCCGGATTGATTCCAAGTCGAAATTACATAGACAGAGTCGGAGGCTTATCAAGCAAAATCTCTTACAAAAGCCCTCTGTTCACCTGCCCTAATCTTTCAATTCACTGATCGGGGGACTTAGTGAGGAAAGAAGCTACTTTTTCCGCTAGAGGAAAGACTCTTGAGTGCTTGTTATTCTATTTGGTAAGCACTAAGAAGATCAACTTTGGCTGAAACAGGCCTACCCGTAGAGTTATCCTTTCCCGAGTGCTTACTTCTTTTCTTTAGTCAACAGATTCGGCTAGCAATGTAACCTATAATCTAAGCAGTCCCGCATCTTCTGAACCTGAGATTTAGAACAGAACTTCTACCAACACTTCGTTCGAGCCTTAACCGCTCCTTTCGCTATCGCTCAAGCTCCCTAGCTTCCTATATTCCACTCGAGCGGGATTAAAGGAGATGAGTTATTCTCGTAGCTAAATGCCCAAGTCGGGCAGGGATAGAGGATCAAGAGACTGTACTCGCCCTCAACCATTCAACAGAAGCAATAGCAAAGAAAGCAACAAGAGTGGAGAGAACAAGCTCTTCAAGCTCAGCTTTGGCAACAGCAATTCGAGAAAGCAATTCAGTTTGTGAGGAACCGGCCACTTCTTTATATACGTTGCCATTTGACGATCTGTCTGTTCAGGCAGGTGACACGGAATTGAGTACGAAATCAGAGAAGGGGGACAGCAACGTAAAAGACTGAGGGAAATGAGTTCCGAGATCTTTTTTTATTCCCAGTTTCGTCTCGTCTATCGGTCCTTAGTCTTAGAGAAATTGGTGGCGTCAAGAGCAAATAGAATCAATAGATAATATTTTCCTCGATGAGTTGGCTAAAGCCCTTCGCTTCGACCGTTCCTTCTTTCTTTAGTAGCGAGTCTAACTTTACAGATATCGTTGATTTTTACCATGACCCGCAGCTGGGATTGGAATGCTTGACTGGTGGGAGAGAAAGTCTCAACGCTAACTCACTAGACGGACAATCGACCAACGGGAGAGACCCGATTCAGCCTGGGAACATTACTTCCAATAGTGGCTGGTAATTATGGGTTCTGCCGCACCTGATTCCCGATAAACGAGAAACCATCACATCAATGAAGGAATGCAAGTGTAGTTTTCACCAGATCAAATGTCCCTTGATCTATTTGAAACGAACTACCCTACGTTCAATAAAAAGAAAGACTGTCTGGCTGTAGCCATGCCGAATGCAGAAGGAGGGGCAAGGGCAGACCGCTGCTGGTAGCCTTAATTGGGTGGGTGGCGCGCTATAGATCGGATCCTAAGTAGCTATAGGATGAACCCTAGAAGCTGCAAAGAAAACTATAGTAGTTACTGGCCTGCCATCAAAATAAGCTTTCCTGTCCCGACATCTCGCGTAAAATAAAACGCATTTTCCTTCGACAGAATACAAGTACAGACGCTGATGGCACCTAAACAAATTTAAATATAATAAAATAAGGAGAGTGCTACTTTACTTCATGAGTGACTAGATAAGTCAGCAGTAATGAAAGCTGCGATCTATGTCACGACAGATGAATGGAGAGAGCAGTCATCCTAAGAGTGATCGATTTACTGTTGAAAGGTGGCTGCAGTGAAGAGCATGCCAAAGATCTCAGTACATATAGCGCAAGACGAAGCGCGGAACGTACGACCAGGGGTAGCTGCGAACGATAGGTACTGCTCGCTATCGAGATTCCTATCGGATCCAAGAGAATCGATGCCCGATCCCTCAAACTCGCAAGCTGCGATGACTCTATCGAATGACGGTATATTGCATTCCATCGGCTATTGGGGGTGCTGGATCGCGTCAGCTAGAGATTGTCCTGTTTATTACAAAGTCCCTTACACTAAGTAATAAATACATATAGAAAGAAGATATTCTCTAGCCTAGAGGAAAGAGAACAACCACAGGAATGAGGAAACTCGTAGAGGGATGTTGATTCGAGCAGGCAGCTTTCTGACACTCATACTGCCAATCAGCTATTACCCTCTGGCTTTCTCTTCTAGAAACGGGCTTGAAAGAGCTAATGCGTTCTTAGCTGTTTTAGCTTCTTAGAAACAGACTAAAGGGAACTACCGGCTTTGTTATGGATAGAGGTTAGATAAAAGAAAGAAGAAGATCGTCCGCTCCATATCATCCGCTGCGCTTATCTTCTGTTAGTTCAATAGCCTAGCTTCCTACTAGCAACTCAGTCAGATAGGAATGCCCACTACAAACCCCCTAGGGCAGAGATTCTATTAGAGGGGTTAGCTCATTAACAACGTCTATAGGTTTAAGAATTCCTATAGTTGCTTTTTTTTTGAGTTCCTCTCCCAGTAGTTTTAGTTCTCTTTCTTTTATCCATACTACCGGACGAGAGGACTATAGATAGATGTAACGTCCGATACGGTTCTTATCGGACGTTGTTCCTCTATCCTAGTGCTTCTATTTTCCATAGCCTTCCATTCCAGTGCTGGTAGTTGAATAAGGCCAGGCCAATATGAGCTGAGCTGCTATTAGCTATCTTTGCCTTCCTTTGCGAGTATCCCAGTAGGAGTAGTAAGCTAGGGCCAAGTAAGTAAGATGGAACTCATACCTGTAGTTTGACCCGCTTTCTATAAACTTAGCGGACGTTAATGCTCACATCAATCCTATCTTCCTATCGTCCTTTACTTTAGGTAAAGATGGATAAGGAAGGAAAAGGTATGCAAGCTGAGGTTCTTTTAGGAAAAAGATTGCCTTCCTTCCCTAACTTTTATTGGGATAAGGCTTGTATCTTCTTTGATAGCTAGATGTGACTACCAGTGATTTCGAATTCTATATTCTCTATAGAGGTCCGGTTGAATAATCCGGCAAGGCGAGCTCAAGACGAGAAAGTAAAGAATGAGAATGTTTCAACTATTGTGTGTCACGACAACTCTACACTTAGTAAGGTATTTCTGGCCAACTCAAGGAAAACCTTGGATGAGGGGTCCTCCTTGAGAGCTATCGGTATACTCTGCCAAGGGCATTCTACTTAAATAATTTTTCTTGACAAGCGGAAGCTTGACTCGAAATGGGAGCAGGCAAGAAGAGCAAGTATAGTGAAAGTATCCTCATGGGCCAAACAAAAAGAGGTTTAGCCCCAACGTCAAATTAATGCATTGAGGGTACCCGTGCAAACATCGTCTATCTCTCTGGTCAAGTGGCTCTGCTCTTAGGGAGAGAATCTACGGATTCTGTGAAAGGGCTTCCCCCCTCTCCTCAGATGTCCACAAAAGGGAATTGAAAGTGAATCCGATGACTTTCCATCTAAGACATGGTAATTGCTTTCAAAGAAAGGCTAGATGCTGCAAGTTAATAAAAAGAAGAATATGCATACGCAAGTGCAAGAATAAGAAGCGGAGCAAAGCTCAACAGAACTAGCCACACATCGACAGCTAACCAGGGTTCACTCCCTCCGGAACTAAAGAATGCTCCGCCATTTCTTAGTTTCCTGGAAACCGAAAGCTTAACAACTTTCTTTTTAGGATTAACTAAAGCAACCTTTCGACGTCGCTCGAAGGGCTAGCATCTACTATTTAATAATAGCCGTCCAATCAACTAATTTCACAGCAAGAAAGCTCTTACCTAGTCAGCAGGGAAGCAACCAGCGAAGAGAGCATTAGAGAGGCATGATCGAAATAGGGGGCTGGGAGAAGGACAGCTACGGAAGCTGGTCAGCCTAAGATTGTAAGGGCCCAGTTCCAATTTTTGAGGAAGCATGGCATAGAAAGCAGGGCAGGGCGTGTCATGGGTTGTAGGGAAGAGGTGACACGTGTACATGAAAGCATGCGAGAGCGTAGGGATGGAGCAGGGAGGATGATAGTAGTCACTTGCGAAACAAGCACAGAGAAAGCAAAACGAGTTAAGGTTGGTTTGGCCAGTAGAAGCACGTGGAACATATGCACCAGCACGGCATGTAGGTGAGCAGAATACTTGAAGCTGACGGTTTAGGTAACTACCCCATAAATCCAAAGTAGCGCATGTGAACTGAAAGTCCATACCTTCGGTCTATCACCGCGGAGTGCCGGACCTGCCTTCCCGGAAAGCACTCGCATACAGATTCGAAGTCTTCGTTCGGAGATTCCACCTATACCTTTTTCACTTGGGAAAACAACTATAGCCTCTATTCTTTGCTTTGTCTTGAATCAAAGAGGAAGGACAAGAGCTCGGATAACAACTTGAAATGCTAGACTAGAACTACTTTACTTAACTTATTGGCTATATGACTGTAGTGAAGATATGCGAAAGAGGGAGAATGTGCTACATCGGATCTTGCTGTAGTTGATGAAAGAGCTATAGTGAAAGAGTGAAAGGCTAGTTGAGTTAAACAGTAAATTGTTGGCTGATGACCGTTCAAGTTATCCAGGAATTCCGGTTAGAAACAACATTGTCTCCAAGTCTATCTCTGAAGACCAAAAGGAAATTTTGGGGGACAGGTCCCTATTGAGAAGGGAAGAAATGCCAGAGGTCTAACCTAGCCCTTTCTTTCATGCAGTGAAGCGGGCTAGAGCCAGAAGTACGGGATTGTTTGAAGGCCTTTCTGGTTTCAGCCGAAGTAGGTTCTTCATCAAACTAGTCGGGAAAGAAAGCTAGCCTTTGAAGGGAAGGAACGGACTTTAGGAGAGGAGCGAGAAGGCACTCTAAAACTTCCCTTCTCCTTGAACGGCCGCTTTCCAGTATCAGAATTCATTCTATTTAATGTCGGCGGGTAGTATTTGTAGAATAGAGAGAGAGAGGAAGAATCAAACTCTTAATGAAGGAGATGGATAAAGTATAGATACGAAGGAGACAGAATGAAAGCTGCAAGTCTTAGTGCCACAGAAGGAGCTGCAGGCCAATCCGTGGGAGGGGACCTTAAAAGCAGGGAGCATCCAGCAGCGCCCACATGGATTCCTAAGGTCTTTCTAAAAAAAAGCTCTTTGTCACAGGACTCCTATCAGTTAGTCTCTCTCTTAGCCCTAAATGAACATAATGTTCTAGTGTGAAGGAAGGGCTTTCTCTTTATCCCGGCCTCTGCTATGTATGAAATCACTGATAGTAGGGCTTGGTTGCCTAATTCCTGCCCGGTTCGTCCTCCAATGAATGCCCAATGTGGACACTGGGGCTGGTCGGTAAGTGATGCCAAGGCATCTTAGGCTAGTTTCACTAGCCTTTTTCTTTTATTTTTAGTTGTTTTATGCATTTTCTTGAGCCTTAAGTAATCATTTGGGCCAAATAGTCATGCTTGTCTTAAATCATTCAAACATGAAGATTTTTATGCAAATTCCATGAGTTTTTAGTTATATTCCTTGAATGCTATGAATGGAAGAATTCTCATGAATTTTAGCAAGACTTTGATGCAACTGTTTGGATGATTTCAGGGAAGAAGAGGCTAGGCAAGGAAGCAACAAAATCAATAAAGGAAGCTTGAATATCACATGTGGAGTTTAAGTTCCAGTTTAAGCCTAAACTGGAGCTTAAACGCCAAAAATCATGAAGGATAAGAAATGCTGGAAATGAAGTTTAACCACCAGTTTGACCTCAAACTGGAGGTTAAACGCCAGAATGGAAGGTCTCACCAAAGAAGCATTTCCACGTTTAACCTCCAGTTTGACCTCAAACTGGAGGTTAAACGCCAGAATGATAATGCCACTCAGGAAGGAGTTCCACGTTTAACCTCCAGTTTGACCTCAAACTGGAGGTTAAACGCCAGAAGTGGGATAGCACCAGGGAGCCATTTCCACGTTTAAGCTCCAGTTTGACCTCAAACTGGAGCTTAAACGTGTTTGACAGCCTTTCTCCTCCAGGGTTGCTCTCTCCATTTCCACGTTTAACCTCCAGTTTGACCTCAAACTGGAGGTTAAACGTGTTCGACACCTCCAGGGCTACCATTCTAAGCTTCCACGTTTAACCTCCAGTTTGACCTCAAACTGGAGGTTAAACGTGTTCGACCTCCAGGGCTGCCCTTCCTTTATCCACGTTTAAGCTTCAGTTTAACCTTAAACTGAAGCTTAAACGTGTTATATGGAACAGCTTGACCATGCCTTCTTCAAACATAAATAACTTGAGCTACAAAACTCCAAATGAGGTGATTCAAAATGCATTGGAAAGAAGACATCTAGAGCTTTCCAAGCATATATGGCATGCATGGTGGATACTAAAAATTGAGGGAGAAAACAGCCCCGTAATGTGCATAGAAGAGCATAGTACCAACATGCAATCAGGCCAGCTGACCTCTTCACCTTCCATGGAGTATAACTCGAGTTGTAGAGATCCAATTGAGGTGCTTCCAGTTGCGTTAGAAAGCTGACATCCATAGCTTTCCAACGAGGTATAATAGTCTATATTTGGCATCAAATTGGCAAGGTTGACAAGAGAACAAAGTGACGACTCAAGAAAGGGGGTACAACATTTGAGTGTAGTTTAATGGATCATTATCCTTTTTGGATCAATTATGTCACTCAGCCCTTCAAGCAAGCAAGGCCCATCAACAACACCAAATCAAGGCCACAAGAATCATCTAGAATAGTTTATTTTCATTTGATTGTAATTTGCTTTGAATTTCATTTTCATTTTGTAATTTAGGGAGCCTATTTAAAGGCCTTAGTTTCTGCATTTAGAGAGGGGGGATTGAAGGGGAATCCAGCCCCTGATGGGAAACTTTTACTTCACTTTTAGCTAGTTTTCCTTTTCTTTGTAATTGAATTCAGAGCTATGATTCACTAAACCCCCTTTCATTGGGTTAGGGAGCTCTATTGTAATTCAATGAATCAATAATAGTTTATCTTCTTCTTCAATCTTTTCTCTTGAATTTTGTTAGAAAGCTTCTCGATCTAATTCCATTGAGTAGTTGTCTTGGGAAAGAAACTACTCATACTTGGAATCCTTCGGAGCCTTGGGAAAGGAATGGAGGATTCATGCTAGAGAAGCTTTCTCACAGTGGATTGGATTGGGGTTTGGATGGATATTGTGACATGTAATCCTACCAAATTGTGGTTCATGAAATTGTGTGGTATAATCAGTGATCAAGCATCATCTCTTCTTATGAACATTTAAACCAAGGGATTGGGAATTTGTTTGTTTTTAGAGAGCATTGGTGAACCAAGGAATTGGGATCCAATCATATAAGATTGCCAAGCAAAATTCAATGAATGCATTGGTTGAGGAAGAGATATACATGTTTTGATTCGGAGATTTCAATATCTCCTAAACCCAATGAATTCCCCATTTCTGATTTCCACTTTCTCTTTACATTCTGCAATTTAATTCTTGCAATCATCCCCATTCCCTTTTTATTTCAGCAATTTACATTCTGCTCTTTAATTCATGCAATTTAAGATTCAGCCATTTAATTTCCTTGTCATTTACTTTTCCCGCCAATTTTACATTCCGCAATTCTCATCTCAAATCTTGATTCCGCTCAACTAGAACACACTTCTAATCCGAATTGCTCACTCAACCAATCCTTGTGGGATTCGACCTCACTCTATTGTGAGTTTTTACTTGACGACGATAACCGGTGCACTTGCCGGAAGGAATTTTGCCGATCGTGCAATTTCCTAAATCGTAGCATAACTAGATTATGCGCATCAAGTTTATGGCGCCGTTGCCGGGGATTGGTTTTTGATTGACAATTCTCAAATTGGAAGTTAACTAGATTGAGCAATTTTTCTTTTCTTTTGTTAATAGTTTTTGTTTCAGTTTATTACTGCTAATTTCTGCAAATTTTAATTTGTTTTCTTTGCTTATTCACTTGTTAGCATACTAACCACTAGCTGTTTGTAATATTGCCTCACTATGGAATTTCCACTATCTTTGGATGAGTATTGTTTGAGACTGAGCACATTGCAAAAAAGAAAGGAGTATCCATCATCTTTTGGTCAATCAAAATTCATGAGAAACTCTCCACCACCACAGAATGATTCATGTTATTATGCTCATGGTGGGTGGGAGTATCAGGAACAGGAAACGGGGTACTTCCCAGAGCCACAAAATGGTCCATGTTTTGGTGGATTTGATCACTACTCAAGTTGTGGCTGGGAAGATCAAAACCAAAAAGATTTCACTTATTCACACCCCATTCATCAAGCGCCATCACCTCTGAATTATCCAACCTCACCTCCTAGTTTTACATATCCAAATTCTTCATCACTTGAGCATTTCTCAGCACAAAATCCCTTCTCAAATTCATACAATTCATTCCACTACACACAAGAGTCATACCACTACCAACACTCCAACCAAAGACTCTATCAGCCCACACAAAACACATACTCCCAGCCACCATATCACAGCCAAGATAATCAACCTCATCAACCCAATCCGAACCAACAATTTCAAGATCAATTAAACAGGATAGAAGGAATGCTTGCAACTATGGGCAGAGATGTGGCCGATTTGAAAGGCTTTAAGGAAGAATTGATATCCAACTTACAAAATCAAGGTGCTGCCATTCAAAAGCTAGAAGCACAAATTGGATATCTATCAAAGCAAATCCCTACCCACAATTCTTCTAGTGATACCATGGCAAACCCAAGGGAGGAATCAGAAGAACAAGAAATGGAGAAAGTCAATCAAGGGAGATCACACTCCAATGAAACAGAGAGTTGCAAAGAGGAAGGGTTCATTGAACCACAAATTCAGGAAGCTTTTGATGAACAGGATACTCCAACTGTCCAACAACAACCAAGTTCTGAGATCAAGGATGTGAAGGCAGTAGAAACAAGCACCAAAATGAGGATTGTGACCGAGAAACAAAGGACCATATCCATGAAGAAGAGAAGGTCGAAGAACAATCCAACTCCTGAGCCAACAAGCAAGTTCACTCAAGCCAATCACAAGGGAAAGCTTGCTGGAAAGAAGCATTCACAACAAGGGGCACTAACTAGCTCCTTTATCCACTTGAAGTCATTCCTCTTAACAAACTGGAGGAAGAGGAAGAAAGTCAGGAACAGCATGTCAAGCTAATGACGTTAAAGAAGCGCTTGTTGGGAGGCAACCCAACCAAAGGTAGTTTTTCTTTTCTAGTTATTTCAATAAAAGAGTTAAGTAGATTTATCTGTATTGCAAGGAGCTAAGTTTGGTGTTGCACACCAAAACAATTCAAGGGTGAATGTGAGATTCTAAGTTTGGTGTTCCACCAAAAACTTCATTAAAAGCACATTTCTACCTCAGCATGACTAGTCACTAGCTCCAACCAATCAGGGAAACTACTTAACCAATAGTTTAATTTCTAGTTCATAGTTTCTTTTTCTAGTTCATAGTTATTTTCTTAATAAAAGCACATGAGGTTTTCTGCATATGATCCAAATTGCTGCATATGGCAAGGAACTAAGTTTGGTGTTCACACACCAATCTAAGTTCAGAGGCCCACAAACATACATGCATGCTAACCAATTCTCAAAGTGCTTGGGGAACAAGCAACTTCTAATAGCTTTGCAGGAAGACAATCAATCTCATGGAAGGAATATACATCATCATCAAAGAGAACACCAAGGCTAGGAAGGATGATGAACAACAAAGAAGATGCTAAAAGGTTGTATTGTCACTTAATTGCTTGTACTTTGAATTGCTGATATTGGAAGTTTGCATGCACCCCTGCTTTAAGTTTGAGTCATTGCAGTTTTTGTTTGTCTGTTTGTTTAATTTCCAAATAAGTGATAGTCTAAGTGTTTGGATAAACTTCACTTGCTTAAATGTATGCTTGCCATGCTTGTTCTGTTTCCAAAAAAATAAAAGAAAAGTTTGAACAAAAGTAACTCAATTCCATTTAGTAAGAAATCAAATAAGATTAAGTGGTGGTATGCATGTTTGATTGAATAGTCAGCTCACTAAGAAATAAAGTTAGAATTGTCACTTTTAGTGGAAATTAGAATGCTGTCTATGGATCTTGATGAATAAATGTCTTTGGCCATGAAAAAGAAAGAAAAAGAAGAAGAAAAAGCCACTGAAAAAGGGCAACCAAAAAGC
This sequence comes from Arachis ipaensis, assembly GCF_059453495.1. Classification (NCBI taxonomy): domain Eukaryota; kingdom Viridiplantae; phylum Streptophyta; class Magnoliopsida; order Fabales; family Fabaceae; genus Arachis; species Arachis ipaensis. Next base: position 109,180,681 of record NC_142441.1, on the reverse strand, counting down.
AAAAAAAATTGAGAAATTAAGCTAGGCACCAATGGTTTGAACTTCTGAGACAAATGCCTGTGGTGTTTATGTATTAAGGATATGCTTGGATGAATAGGTTCTGAGGAGTGTTTCAACACTTGGTAACTTGGGTTAACTAACCCGGGATTATCAACCAAAAGTCCATTATCAAGAGCAACCTAAATACAAAACATTTAGTCACACAAAGAGGTGCTGGGCACCAATGTCTCAAGAAGAAATGTGAACTAAAATGCCTAAAGTGGATATGTGTAGTGCACTGATAAGAAAAAGAAAATGCCAAAGGCTTGTGCAACACATGACACTGAGCAACAAGGAGCAAATAAGCTCAAAGAAAAAGAAAAAACAAAGAAAAGAAACTTGCCAAGGATATGTGAATAACAAGAGGCCATAGCAGTGTTTTAGTGGAAACATAAAAAGTGACATTCTTACCTAAGAAACAATAAAGTGATGCTGCAACAACTTTCTGCATGAACACCCCATTAATCAATGTCAATTACTTACTGATATGGCTAATGAATTTACTTTCTGTTTCATTCTTTCTTCTCAATAATTCAGAACTTGCTTGGGGACAAGCAAGGATTAAGTTTGGTGTTGTGATGCCAAGGCATCTTAGGCTAGTTTCACTAGCCTTTTTCTTTTATTTTTAGTTGTTTTATGCATTTTCTTGAGCCTTAAGTAATCATTTGGGCCAAATAGTCATGCTTGTCTTAAATCATTCAAACATGAAGATTTTTATGCAAATTCCATGAGTTTTTAGTTATATTCCTTGAATGCTATGAATGGAAGAATTCTCATGAATTTTAGCAAGACTTTGATGCAACTGTTTGGATGATTTCAGGGAAGAAGAGGCTAGGCAAGGAAGCAACAAAATCAATAAAGGAAGCTTGAATATCACATGTGGAGTTTAAGTTCCAGTTTAAGCCTAAACTGGAGCTTAAACGCCAAAAATCATGAAGGATAAGAAATGCTGGAAATGAAGTTTAACCACCAGTTTGACCTCAAACTGGAGGTTAAACGCCAGAATGGAAGGTCTCACCAAAGAAGCATTTCCACGTTTAACCTCCAGTTTGACCTCAAACTGGAGGTTAAACGCCAGAATGATAATGCCACTCAGGAAGGAGTTCCACGTTTAACCTCCAGTTTGACCTCAAACTGGAGGTTAAACGCCAGAAGTGGGAATAGCACCAGGGAGCCATTTCCACGTTTAAGCTCCAGTTTGACCTCAAACTGGAGCTTAAACGTGTTTGACAGCCTTTCTCCTCCAGGGTTGCTCTCTCCATTTCCACGTTTAACCTCCAGTTTGACCTCAAACTGGAGGTTAAACGTGTTCGACACCTCCAGGGCTACCATTCTAAGCTTCCACGTTTAACCTCCAGTTTGACCTCAAACTGAAGGTTAAACGTGTTCGACCTCCAGGGCTGCCCTTCCTTTATCCATGTTTAAGCTTCAGTTTAACCTTAAACTGAAGCTTAAACGTGTTATATGGAACAGCTTGACCATGCCTTCTTCAAACATAAATAACTTGAGCTACAAAACTCCAAATGAGGTGATTCAAAATGCATTGGAAAGAAGACATCTAGAGCTTTCCAAGCATATATGGCATGCATGGTGGATACTAAATATTGAGGGAGAAAACAGCCCCGTAATGTGCATAGAAGAGCATAGTACCAACATGCAATCAGGCCAGCTGACCTCTTCACCTTCCATGGAGTATAACTCGAGTTGTAGAGATCCAATTGAGGTGCTTCCAGTTGCGTTAGAAAGCTGACATCCATAGCTTTCCAACGAGGTATAATAGTCTATATTTGGCATCAAATTGGCAAGGTTGACAAGAGAACAAAGTGACGACTCAAGAAAGGGGGTACAACATTTGAGTGTAGTTTAATGGATCATTATCCTTTTTGGATCAATTATGTCACTCAGCCCTTCAAGCAAGCAAGGCCCATCAACAACACCAAATCAAGGCCACAAGAATCATCTAGAATAGTTTATTTTCATTTGATTGTAATTTGCTTTGAATTTCATTTTCATTTTGTAATTTAGGGAGCCTATTTAAAGGCCTTAGTTTCTGCATTTAGAGAGGGGGGATTGAAGGGGAATCCAGCCCCTGATGGGAAACTTTTACTTCACTTTTAGCTAGTTTTCCTTTTCTTTGTAATTGAATTCAGAGCTATGATTCACTAAACCCCCTTTCATTGGGTTAGGGAGCTCTATTGTAATTCAATGAATCAATAATAGTTTATCTTCTTCTTCAATCTTTTCTCTTGAATTTTGTTAGAAAGCTTCTCGATCTAATTCCATTGAGTAGTTGTCTTGGGAAAGAAACTACTCATACTTGGAATCCTTCGGAGCCTTGGGAAAGGAATGGAGGATTCATGCTAGAGAAGCTTTCTCACAGTGGATTGGATTGGGGTTTGGATGGATATTGTGACATGTAATCCTACCAAATTGTGGTTCATGAAATTGTGTGGTATAATCAGTGATCAAGCATCATCTCTTCTTATGAACATTTAAACCAAGGGATTGGGAATTTGTTTGTTTTTAGAGAGCATTGGTGAACCAAGGAATTGGGATCCAATCATATAAGATTGCCAAGCAAAATTCAATGAATGCATTGGTTGAGGAAGAGATATACATGTTTTGATTCGGAGATTTCAATATCTCCTAAACCCAATGAATTCCCCATTTCTGATTTCCACTTTCTCTTTACATTCTGCAATTTAATTCTTGCAATCATCCCCATTCCCTTTTTATTTCAGCAATTTACATTCTGCTCTTTAATTCATGCAATTTAAGATTCAGCCATTTAATTTCCTTGTCATTTACTTTTCCCGCTAATTTTACATTCCGCAATTCTCATCTCAAATCTTGATTCCGCTCAACTAGAACACACTTCTAATCCGAATTGCTCACTCAACCAATCCTTGTGGGATTCGACCTCACTCTATTGTGAGTTTTTACTTGACGACGATAACCGGTGCACTTGCCGGAAGGAATTTTGCCGATCGTGCAATTTCCTAAATCGTAGCATAACTAGATTATGCGCATCAGTAAGTATTTAAGAAAGGATGGATACCACTTTGGTTTGGAAGTGAGTCTTGAAAGTCCGGGTCTTCTACTACATCACTGGTGAGAGAGGTTCCATGTGGTATGAGGGTCA